>NC_135220.1:5199349-5244349 GCF_052324685.1 Brachyhypopomus gauderio | reverse complement strand
ACACACACACACACACACACACACACACACACACACACACACACACAGAAGGAATGGGAAGAGGAGGAGAGTGCCTTGGGCCTTGGCATCGCTTCGCACTTGAGAAACATGAGAACAAGCTCTGAGAGGATGAAGTAACGAACACACACCATGGCAGTGCAGACAGACACGTACAGAGGAGCCTGCAAGAGAGAGAGAGACAGAGAGAGACAGACAGCCAGCAGAAATGTATGTTTTTATGATCATTTCAATTTCAGAACTTCACCACTGACTGTGTGTGACAGTGTTGATAGTGCTTTATGTTGCTTTCAGTGTGGGGGGGGGGGTAGATCATTGCAGACGTGCAGTAGCCAAGATTACAGGTTACAGTGAGGACCGCACGCTTCCCAGCGCTGTAGTGATGTAAGCTGCCTCCCCGCACAAACGCACTGTCTCTCCACCCTGACAGGCTGTGAGGAATACTCCAGTGATTTTCTTTAAAAAGCCAAAAACAAGCAGAAACAAACGCTGTTTGCAAGCAACTCTCGTCACCTAAGGTCACATCTGCATGTGAGAGGCCTTGCTTTCATGTACATATGTGACTCATGCCCCATAAAAACCCTGAAATGATGTCCTCCGGCGCACGGCATCTTTGACACACCACACAACTGCCTGTGAAGTGATGCAAGCCCAAACAGAAGGATCTGGGCTGCTTCGAGGGCGAGGAGAGTCTTCTTCATCTTCAGTGTCCATCGTCGTAGTTTCTGGATGAGAGTGATCACTGTGCAACATGCCGCTGTCACTCACGTCACCTTCATGCACGTCACAGCAGTCAGATTATTATTGGGTCTTATTCTTCCACACACGGCCGGTGTGATGCGTGGTCAGACGGAGGCCCGGTGGGTGTTTGATTTTTTTCTTTGCTCTGTTTGCTCTTTCACGGTGTGTTCGCCCGTCTGATTGGTGGAGCCCCCTCTGTGCCACGCCTTCGTCCCACAACCTTGTCCTCCCATTGGGGAGCACAAAGGCGGCTCTATTGGAGGCATCTGGATGGAGACCTACACCTTCCAGAAGCTCTCGCTTGATTATAGCACTTTTGAGGTGTCTGGTTTCCTGTCAGTACTTGATTCCCTGCAACATTCCTGGTGTTCTTGTCTTGTTCATTAATTCAGGACACATACTGTGTATCAAACTGGAGCTCTTTTGACTGGACAGTTCTGACTGCATATGTGTGTTTATTTGGCTGGTGAGACAGGTCTACATGTATCTGTATGTTTGCTTAATGGCAACATGCCACTTGTATGAGATGGTGGAGTAAGGTTAGTTGTGGGTTAAGGTTATGAGTGTTGGATGGCAGAGAAAGGTTAGTTGTTGTTGAGAGGGATAGTTATGGCTGTTGTATGATCCCACACGTTCTTACATCATCACATTATTTTGTTTTGTGGGTTTTGTCTTTGGCTGAAAGGTATGCTTGGAATAAAATGGAGTCAGAACCATAGCCTAATCATTATGCTTAAAATATCCACTTCAGAAAGGCCTGAAATTCTAGTTCATATTGACACTCAAAACTGTTTCGTCAGATTTGTCTCAGTAAGGTTTGAGCAGCTAGATCAACATTTATTAATGACAAATGAAAGAAAATTGTGTTGGATGCAAAAACATCAGATAGCTGAGGCAACTTTACAAGCTGAAACAGCATTTCATCATGTGTTGTTGAACACAGAATGTGGCTTGGCGGAGTTACAAAAGTGAAGATTGGGTTCAATTTTTAAAAACTCATCTGACTTAACAGCTAAACTGTCTCAGAGATTTTGTGTCAGGCTGTGAATCAAATGGAAATTTGATTGTGAATCATCACTAAATGTCCACAGTGAATCGAACAGGAGGGAGGCTGATGGTTTTCAGACTACATACTGATATTAAAATGATTTTAGATACAAACATTAGCATATTAGAGTTAAAGTGACCTGCTTTCTGCCAGTCTTGACTATGATAATTAAACTCAGGAGACTCCACCAAGGTTTATAATTATTCCAGGCCTGGAGAGATGGAGAGACCCATCTGTGTCATCTCTAAGAAAAAGTAGGTTTGGTTTTACCTGCAAGCTCTAACTTTGTGTGTTAGTGCTGATAATGAAACCCAGTCACTAGTGGATTCTGGTGAACTGCACAAATCTCAGGAAAGGCTGTGGTTGTCCTGGAGCTCTGCTTAAAATCAACACCGACAAACCATAGTGGCACAACCACGTTCTGCCTGGACACGTCACCCGTTTGTGGTGGAAATGGTCAGTTGTACATCTTAGCAGTACAGTGTGTGTGACTCCGTTCTTATAGTCAAGACGTCTGCCAATCACTAATATATATCTATATATAGTGTGAAGATGAAGTAGCTGAAACTTTAGAATTTATTTATTTTATATTTTTATATTTTCTATTAACTAAAGTTGAGACTAAATGTAGCTTGTTAGTGCTAATGCTACAGTCATTAACTCATTCAGCATCTGTTGTTCTGCATTCCTGGGTCGTTGGTTTCTGACACTACTTGACGTGTCTACACAGTAATCCAGGGCCAACTAACGCTTTGTGTTCAGTGATGAAAAACCCTGTTAGTGCACCATGACAGTACACTTAACAATGCACCAGAGTGTGGGCCAGAGCCTACAATTACACGGACATCCAGGAAAGATTGCAAAATCAATGATGAGAGCTTAAAGGGAAAGGCTAGAGTAGAATCATGAATCAATAATTCTGTAAGTACTTTGGCACTGTCTCCCCCACCTTCTCTCTCTCTCTCTCTCTCTCTCTCTCTCTGTCTCCCCACCTTCTCTCTCTCTCTCTCTCTCTCTGTGTCTCCCCCACCTTCTCTCTCTTTTTCTCTCCCTCTCCCACCTTTTCTCTCTCTCCCTCTCCTACCCCCCCCTCTCTCTCTCTCACCTTCTCTCTCTCTCTCACTGCCTCCCACCCTCTCTTCCTCTGTCTGTTCTTACTACCGTTTGTGTGTTTCAGAGTGCAGTCTAATGGAATTGGAGTATGTACTTGGAGACAGTCAGAGTGTGTTATGAGAGAATCCTGCATGTTGATTTCTATCTGTCTTGTTTGGAGACCACCCTCTTGGCCTCTGTGTGTACGATTTTGTCATTTTTCATCTTGCTTGGTCTCCCAGTGGTTTTGTGGCTGCAGGTAATGAAATGGATAAGAGTGACTGATTGAAGGAGTCTGAGGACGGATCACTGTGGCAGTGGTGGGTGACATCAGACTTCAGCTTAACAGAATCAGACCCTGCATACAAGACCGTGCGTGACATCCATCTTGTTATTTTATTAGAATATTTATTAGAAATGTTATATTTTATTAGAAAATAGTTTATACATTTTCCTTTTTATGCTTTTACAATAAACTTAACTAAAGTTTTAATATCAATCCCATATATGGCCTCACTCTCCGGGTATTCGTTTGTACTGAATTGCATTAATAACATTATCAGCTTGACTGTGGAAACCTGAAGGAACATATGACAAAATGACCTGCTGAACAATTACCTGCTGAATGCTGACCTGTTGAATAATGACCTGTTGAATAATGACCTGCTGAACAATGACCTGCTGAACAATGACCTGCTGAAAAATTACCTGCTGAATGCTGACCTGTTGAATAATGACCTGCTGAACAATTACCTGCTGAATGCTGACCTGTTGAATAATGACCTGTTGAATATGACCTGCTGAACAATGACCTGCTGAAAAATGACCTGCTGAAAAATGACCTGTTCAACGATGATCTGTTGAATAATAACCTGCTGAACAGTGACCTGCTGAATAATGACCTGCTCAATACGACCTGCTGAATGATGACCTCCTGAACAGTGACCTGCTGAATAATGACCTGCTCAATGATGACCTGTTGAAAAATTACCTGCTCAACAATGACCTGACCAACAATGACCTGTTCAGTGATGATCTGTTGAATAATGACCTGACCTGCTGAACAATGACCTGCTGAATAATGACCTGTTCAATACGACCTGCTGAATGATGACCTCCTGAACAATGACCTGCTGAATAATGACCTGTTCAATACGACCTGCTGAATGATGACCTCCTGAACAATGACCTGCTGTGGATGATGATGATGATGATGATGATGTGGTGCTTAGGGAACTTGTCTTGTGACTGGAGGGTTGTGGGTTCAATTCCCAGGCCCTAAGCCATGACTGCAGTGCCCTTGACCACTATCCGTGGGTGTCAGGATAGGGCTGCACACTGCTGTGGGCATGTATGTGTGTGATCACTAGAGTGTGTGTGTGCGTTCCTACTGCACAGATGGATAAATGCGGAAGACTTATTTCAATTGGGATTCAATGCTGAATGATGACACATGAGAATGATGTCATGTGTTTACTTCATGTTGTGATACTGGCTCTTTTCAACTTTGACAGTTGGTGCTGTGCGCTGACCCAGGGAGGGTCCCACGCCAGACGGCTCCGTCATGCTCAGGATTGGGGGAGTCCTGCATCATTACTCCCCTCCTCATCTTCAGTACCTGGAACAGGTGTGCTGGACCTGACCTGCATCTCCTTTCAGTTCTACCTTCATGAATATCATTGAATGAATATGAATGAATGAATGAACATGAATATGAATATCAAAACTGTGGTTTTGCGGTGTAAGAGCATGCTTTCAACATCCATCAGTCAAAGCACCAGTGCTCGTGCACCACCTGCCTGATCGCAGGGCAGGATGCAGCTTGTGGTGATGGGTTCCCTACACAGCTGTGTGGTCAGGTACACAGCTAGCAGTGCTGGCTAACCCGTTCTCCGTCACACAGGCTGCTCTAGGCTGTTCCTTTTCTCTCAGTAATACAGTGGGCAGCATCTCTCTATGGTTTCACAGTTAGCCGTTTATTTATCTGAAACCCACGCTCACTCCAGCTTTAATACTGGGAGTTGGGGGGGGGGGGGGGGGGGTCATGAACAACGTAGTCCTGTAGCTGATCACCGCTATACCTGATTATACACCTGCAGCCCTAACTCCAATCCCCAAACCGAACTTCAACCCTAACCTTCAAACCCAACTCAAACCCAAATCCCAAGCCTAACCCCCAAACCCAACTCCAACATAAGTCCCAACCCCCAAACCCAATTCTAACCCTAACCCCAACCTAAACCCCAAACCCATCCTAAACCCCAACCCCCAAATCCAACTCTAGCCCCAACTCCAACCCCAAACATGCTGAACTTTGGGTATTTCACTTTCTTTTTGACTCATAAAGTATTTTTCTGCATGGGAATCAGAAAAATGTCCCCAGCAAGATGTCAAGAAGTACACACACACACACACACACACACACACACACACACACACACACACACACACACACACACACACACACCAGTGACACAGTAATCTATATATTCTCTTGGTGCAAACCAGGTTCTTTTTTCTTTGTATTTTGTTCAATATACCGATATGAAATGGTGTACAATAAACAGCATTTTTCAAAAGGTTATTCTGTTGGTCTCCTTCTCCTGAGCCACTGGGTCAGCACACAGGCCGCGACTATCGGGCCCATAAACATCGCAGAGTTTCCTAAGGCCCCAGAGAGGGTCGAAAAATTAATTAACCTCATTCTGCCTGCTCCAACAGAGACCATTTTACACTACTACTGCACTCATATGAACACTGATACACACACACACACACACACACACACAAACCTACAGAATGAATACAACAAATTCCAATTAGTTTCAAACCCATGAACTTTCAACCAGCTCTTGGCTCCCAGAGCCATTTGTATGTTCCTTTAGGAGACTTATACCTGAGCAAAATATCCCAGCAGCACTTTCACAGCTCACACCTGCACATTCTCCAGCTCACACCTGCTCATTTTCAAGCTCACAACTGCTCATTCTCCAGTTCCCTGCAGTGTTTGTGGCCACCTGAAGGAGCTGGCAGGTTGGGTGCCTTCCCGAGCGCCTCACACTAGGCCTGGCTGGGTCTCCCGTACAGAAATGCTTCACAGCCTCACCGCTGTGATAAAGCCCTCATTTGAGGTCCATTATGCGTATGTTTAGACACACCAATTGGTCCCTCCCACTGCTCCACCCACAGTTACTAGTTATTTCTTGACAATAGACGAAGAGTTCCCACTGGGCATAAACACATCAGCACTTTGTAGAATAAAAGAAGGAGTGTTTTGTGTCTTCAGAAATCATGCATTATTTGTATATTGTATCTTACAAATGCATATGTTTACCTTTTTCACATTTGTCTGTGTCTCACACAGATGCTCGATGATGTATAAGGTCTCCTTCTCCACAAATGCGCAGGTATCATGAAAATGGTGATTTGAATGAAATGGTGCATCATTTTTCATAAAACTAGACAGTGCTTAAAGAAAAGCACTCCTCTCCTCTCCTCTCCTCTCCTCTCCTCTTTCTCCAACAGCACCACTGTCCTTCCTTCTCTGTGTTTCCTCTGAGTGTGTGTTGTCACAGCAGAGTTCATTACATCCTTATGTAATTCTCTTGATTTCTCTCTCAGCAGGCCCCAGCTATCTGGGACAGCATTCTAATGTTTACAAATCTTTCACTTAGACCCATTCATTTGAACATTTCTAACACGGGCTGTGTGTTGTGACAGCCTCTTACTGAGAGACTCTGGAATGTTCTGTCTGCTCTAAGCCTCAACACATACATTATTACAAATAACTTGCATTAAAAACAAATCAGACATCAGCTGCTACACTTTGTTTTCTAAGTTTCATTTTAAAGTACTTGTCATTCTCATCTCTTTTTCGTTCGTTGTGATTACCCACCTGTCTTCACCTTCCTCCTGTCTCCCAGGGCCTGCAGTTCCGGTCCTGGCCTGCAGAGGGAGCCAGGATTGCCTGGCTTGTCTCTGGTGGGTGCATCCATACGGCAGCCTTTTTCTGTGTTCTGAAGGTGTGCCTCATAATAATCTAAGGACTAATCTTTGCGGTACCTGTGATCTTTTATTTGTTGTGGTGTGTCATTCCAATTATTGTTTTCCTAAACACCCCTAAGATATGGAGTGTTACACAATCACAATCACACATTCTTTCACACAGATGCCAAAGTCTGCTAAAGCCATTACATATTTATTCTGAACCTGTTATACCATCTTAACTGCTTTCACTGACAGTAATGAGTGTTAATCACTCAGTAGGCTGCTGTGAAGATATCCCTTCAATATTGCACTCAGCGTAAAGTCCTTCTGCAGTGCTACAGGCAGAGCAGCACAAATACAATCATTGATCTCTGGCCCATTAGATGGAGTCAGATATATACATGCTGGTGGTGGCATGTTTCCTCCTCTGAACTCTGGAACTTAAACCTCTATGAGCCCTTATCTGTGTTGGCAAGCTGCTGTTCAGGAACTATCTGGGAGAGCCACGCCCACCTGCTGAGCACGCTCACGTCTGTGACACGCCCACCTGCTGAGCACGCTCATGTCTGTGACACGCCCACCTGCTGAGCACGCTCACGTCTGTGACACGCCTCCACTGTGTGGCAAAGGAGGCAGACCAGGCCAGGCAGACCAGGCTGGTCAAACCATGAGCACCATGAACTCTGACCGTGAGTACCCATGTGGTGGTGTGTATGTGTGTGTCTGTGTTTATATATGCACCCATGTATTGATGTGTGTGTGTGTGTGTGTGTTTATATATACACCCATGTATTGATGTGTGTGTGTGTGTGTGTTTATATATGCACCCATGTATTGATGTGTGTATATGTATGTATGTGTGTGTGTGTGTGTGTGTGTGTGTGTGTGTATACCCCTAATTCAGCATCTTCAGATTTTTATTTTGCTCAGTATTCAAAGCACTTTGAAAGACACTCATGATCATTTTAGCCCTTCATCCATAACAGATATCTATTCAAAAAGGAAAGAAAGAAGATTTTGTTTGTTGTTCAGGTCATCAAGCATGAAGTTTCAGTAGAAAAAAACAAGTTTTCTGCACTCTGTCATTGATGTGATTACTTACCTTTGTATCGGTTAATCTCTGGTGCTGTGGCTTTAAATTAGTTTGGGTACAAAGATTTTAAACAGAGCCATCAAAGCTGTCAGACCTGGCTGAGGATGAAGGAGTTGCCTTCATCATCATCACTTTCATGATTTCAAAGTGACCATCGCACGGCTCGGTTTGCAGGCTTCCATCAAGTTAGGCACCACTGTGGTTACCACCATGTTCACCACCATGGTCAGCCCTTCAGGAAGCATCATCTTGAATGAGAGAGAGAGAGAGAGAGAGAGAGAGAGAGAGATTGCTGAGCTCCTGTGGAGAGTGTTCCTCTCCGGCTGTTTGCAGGTGTGTGGGAGAGTCCAGTTAAGTCCAGGCCCAGACTTGGACTTTTGTTTATTTTTAGATGGGTCTGAAGAACAGACTGCATATTTGTAACAGGACAGGCTTGACAGAGCAGTGCATATTAGTGAATAGCAGTGCATATTAGTGCATATTAGTGAATAGCAGTGCATATTAGTGAATAGCAGTGCATATTAGTGAATAGCAGTGAGTAGCAGTGCATAAGAGGACATAGCGATGCGTACCAATGACACAGCTTATACCGTCCAGCCATCTGTACACTGTCCAGAACTGTATCGGCCTCCCTCTGGTGTTAGCTGTAATAAAGCCCCAGTAATAAAGACAGTGTTAAGTTCAGAAAGGCAGGGGGAAATATGGAGGAATTTCACCTGTTATATAGTAGAACAGACATATGATGCTGTATGTCAAAGGTTTTTTTTTTTGCTATATAGTTAATTGTCTGAAGTCCACGTGAATAAAGCCCTCAGGCTGTTTATGTTGCACTTTTATTTTGATTATTCTGAACAGCTGAGTGAGTTGGACACTGCATAATTTACGTGTCCAATGGTGTGCTAAGTTTCTCTGTCATCCAAAGGACAACTTATCTTTTTCTAATGACTTACTACATAATTTATATTCAGCATCTGTTGTAGTTCAGGCATAATTTCCACTGCCTTTCTGCCGAGAGCAAAAATCTTTGAAAACGAAATAAACATGACAATTTTTCAGAGCCTTTCTTCGGTTACGTGCTCTCAGACTATGCGCAGTGACACGCGCGCCAATTAAAGGTGCGTTTAAATCCACTCCTCTCGCTTTCTGTCTCCTGCCTTTGCACACCCTGCAAAAAACAGATCAAGAGAGATGAAAAGACTATGAAAACTCTAATGAATATTTCCTTAAAACAGATCATAACAGTAGCTTGTCGAGTGTCAGGTTTCTGGAGTTCTGCACTGAGGATTGAGGTCTGTAGAACCTAAAGGCTGCAGAACGGGTGTGTGAGGAGTCTGGGCTGTAGAAGCAGTCTGTGTTAGTACTGCAGGAAGGTTCCCTCACTGGAGGGCTTGTGGGTAATGAACACTGTTCTCCTCTTCACAGCATTTCCCCAATTACTTTCCCAATTCCATTTCTCATTCTATTCCTTTTGCAACCTTGGTCTGGTAGGGAGACAGTCCAGTATCAGAGTTATCACAGTGTCTCTTGTGAAAATCTCACCACTCTTAATATAATGTTGTCAAACATGCTTTCAAATGGGGTGTTACTTTTCTAAATCTAGGGTTAAATGTCACCCTGGGTGGCAGCTCATGGTACTGCCTTGTGATTGGTGTTGCCTTGTGATTGGTACTGACTTGTGATTAGTGTTGCTTTGTGATTGGTCCTGCCTTGTGATTGGTATTGACTTGTGATTGGTGCTGTCTTGTGATTGATGCTGCCAGATTTGTTGTGTGTGGTGTGGTGTGTCTCACCTACTTGCAACCAGAGATGCTGACCTAGTAGTTGTCTGTGTCATCACATCATTGTTTATCTGTGTCATACATGGTTTGTATTTTTATCTCTTGAATGAACTGACCAGTAAGTCACTCTGTCAAATAGTTCATGTTTATTGACCAATCAGGCCGCATTTCCAGTTTCTGAAAGAGCAAAACATCAGTAATTGTTGTTGAAGACCAGAAGAGACCTGCTGGATCCTGTAGTGAAGACCAGAAGAGACCTGCTGGATCCTGTAGTGAAGACCAGAAGAGACCTGCTGGATCCTGTAGTGAAGACCAGAAGAGACCTGCTGGATCCTGCAGTAAAGACCAGAAGAGACCTGCTGGATCCTGTAGTGAAGACCAGAAGAGACCTGCTGGATCCTGTAGTGAAGACCAGAAGAGACCTGCTGGATCCTGCAGTGAAGACCAGAAGAGACCTGCTGGATCCTGTAGTGAAGACCAGAAGAGACCTGCTGGATCCTGTAGTGAAGACCAGAAGAGACCTGCTGGATCCTGCAGTAAAGACCAGAAGAGACCTGCTGGATCCTGTAGTGAAGACCAGAAGAGACCTGCTGGATCCTGTAGTGAAGACCAGAAGAGACCTGCTGGATCCTGTAGTGAAGACCAGAAGAGACCTGCTGGATCCTGCAGTGAAGACCAGAAGAGACCTGCTGGATCCTGTAGTGAAGACCAGAAGAGACCTGCTGGATCCTGCAGTAAAGACCAGAAGAGACCTACTGGATCCTGTAGTGAAGACCAGAAGAGACCTGCTGGATCCTGTAGTGAAGACCAGAAGAGACCTGCTGGATCCTGTAGTGAAGACCAGAAGAGACCTGCTGGATCCTGCAGTGAAGACCAGAAGAGACCTGCTGGATCCTGTAGTGAAGACCAGTAGAGACCTGCTGGATCCTGTAGTGAAGACCAGAAGAGACCTGCTGGATCCTGCAGTAAAGACCAGAAGAGACCTGCTGGATCCTGCAGTAAAGACCAGAAGAGACCTGCTGGATCCTGCAGTGAAGACCAGAAGAGACCTGCTGGATCCTGCAGTGAAGACCAGAAGAGACCTGCTGGATCCTGTAGTAAAGACCAGTAGAGACCTGCTGGATCCTGCAGTGAAGAAAAGTACAAATGTTGCTCCATGCACATACACACACACACACACACACACACACACACACACACACACACACACACACACACACACACACACACATACGCGTTTTCGTGAAATATCAGAACACCAGGGGAAACCATACCAAATGGGGACATGCCTTTCTGAGTATTCTAGAAACACAACAAGCAAGATTTTTGTTGCATATAGCACCCACATGATGTCTATCTGTTGATTTTTTCACTAAGTGCTTATTACAAAAAGCTGAGATTTTTCTGGTTTAAGGTATATTTTAGGACAGTTTCAGGTTTATGTTCATTTCTAGGACATGTACGCACACACTCATTTAAGTCTCACACTACCAACATAATAAGGACATAGTAAATACAAGGACCAAGTTACACACTTGGTACAGTACAAGTCAAGGACACACTAGCCACAGATTAAGAAACACAAAACAGGTGAGACGAATGATGTTTTTGAATCTAAATGAGTCCATCAATGTTTTAAAAGTGTGATATCCTGAAACCAAAGTGCTTTACCCTAGCATTTACAGAAGTAAATGTTCTGGCCTTATTCACAAAAACAAGAGCAGTAGGTTGTTAATTGCAAATCCTTTATATAGTCATATTTCCTGCATTTATAAAAGTGAAGTTTCAATACTTTGCATTAAATAATACAAATCACCAGGAATCCAGCTTTACTTTACTGTTTTTAATTCAGTTCTGAACCACATTTTGATTTCTGCATGCCATATGCATATCTGCCACATACACTACCAATCTGGTAAACTTAAAACTTTGCTAGTTTTAATAAGGGCCAATTCACATAATGAAAATCTCATCACCTACTAATCCCATGACTAACTGACTGTCCTAAAATTAGTCACTGTGATCACTACTGATTACATACTGTTCAAAATGGGAAATTATTTAATAAATAAAAATGCACTCAAAAAGGAAATAAAATGAATAAGCAGATGAAGTGCAAACAAAGCAGATAAAGTGCAACGAATTGTCCTGAAAAGTGTAACTGAGGTTAAACAATTTTAAGAAACTTTATTTAAGAAAAATCTTGGAGACTACAAACTCTGTCTTCTTTTCAGAGCCACTATTCGGTTTTTCACATAGTATTTGAGGGCAGTCCAGTCACGGTGTTTAAGAGCATCAGGTTCAGATAGTAGGCATGAGACACAGTCTTTCTTACCAGGAACTTGGCAACTGTTTATAAATCGCATTAGATGTTTCTCAACAGCTTGTACCTCATCATCTGACCACTTCTTCTTGCTCTGTGTGATGCCTGCAGACAAATGTACTGTGAAATGCACTCCCAGTTCTCACACAAGCACAAATACAGTAAATGCTAAATGTTTGAAAACCTATAACTGCAGATTACATACAAAAAAACTAAACAAAACATAGTTTAAGTTTCTTTACCAGTAGTCTGTGTGGAATGTTGATGACTTTGGTCAAGAGACAAGTCATGTTTCCGCTTCATCCCTTTATTACCCCGATCTTAAAGAACAGGAAATGTTATCTTAAATATAAGTATAATAAAGTGGACATTTCATGAACATGCAAAGACATTGTCCTAAGTCAAACCATGAGACAATTTTGATCAAACATATGCCTACATGAAAGATAATGAAGCTAATAGAGGACAAAAAATGAGCTAGCTTACCATGTGGATTTGAGAACTGTGCACTTTCAGAGGGTGATGGTTCAGGAGTTCTGGAGCTACAGCTTGGCTGAGGATCATCTGACTCTGCCTCATCACTTGATGTATCAGCATTAGAGTCTTCAATTTCATCTGATCAAGAAAAAAAAACATTTGCATACATACATACATACATATATACACACACACACAGTTTTTACATATTATAAAAGTTCCCTACCTTGTGGATTAATGACAATTTCATCTAACGTAGCACCCTGGAATTCTGATAGTGTCCCTCTTTCCATTGCAATAAGAAGCTTGCTCATTTTGGCAAGTTGCAAAGTACTTTCAGGTAAACGGTAGTATTGGCGATGAATCCTAATGTCATGCCCCAAAAAACTGGCAAGCTGATCCATTTCATTGTCTTTCAAATTCAACACCGTTGACAGAGTTGCAATCTGCTTCCTTAATTTTGTGGATGAAAGGGCTGATGGATTTCTTGCACCACAGGATTCTCCAAACTCACGCAGAACATCTGATCCACGATAAGATGAAAGAGCGTTTGGACGTGCAAACAGGTGTACATTTTCCTCCGGAACCTGACAGATATCTCTATGCTGGACGAGGAGGTCCATGCAATTGACCATATCAGGTGTCAGCAGCACAGCCACCTTCCTGCCCCTCTTGCCACGAATTTCTACTCTTTGGAAGTGTTCACACAGCTTCTTTTCAAAATCACTAAGACCAGAGGCAAGGTCTTCATGAACTGGTGATTTTACTCTTGAAACATAAGACTCCAGCTTCATCCTTGAAGCCTCTCCACCCCTCCTTCTGTTAAAAAGTATGACTTTGGCAAGCACCAACTTGCATAAGCTTGCATAGGTTTTGACATCAGAGTGGTCCTTCAAAGCATGCTGATATTTTGTCATCTCAGTGTTTAAAAAGGAGTGCAAAGTTTTGACGTCTTCTGTGAAGGGCAAAACCTGAGGTTTGTTCATTTTTGCCTCATTAAGAGTTGTTCCTGCTGCTGCTGAAATGGACTCATTCCATTTATGCTCTTGGAGAACCCTGAAGCTGCGTGCATCCTCAGCCAGCCTCTCTCTGCCCGTTATTATTGCACTGCATTCCACTGAAGTTGCTATTTTTGATAAACTGTGGCCAAGCTTCAGAGCCAACGATGGAATCCTGTAAGTGTTGGTCTCCTCACAATGCCCAGAAACAGCTCTCACAGATTTTATGACATGGGGAAAATTTGATGGCAAGACAAAATCTTCCATAGACCGAATAGGTGTCAGTCTTCTTGCCTCCAAGAGTAGACGTCCCACCTCTCTCATTTTTTGACGAATGTAATCATTCTTTGTGGAACTTGGGTTCAGCTTGTTGAACATCTGTTCTCCAAAAAGTAATATGTATTTATCATTTCTAATTACAGCAGAAACTTCATCATGTTTCATTTGACACATAACAGTTTTCCAAAATGCTTTGCTAACATCAGGAGGAACACGTGCCATGCAGTTGAGTGACTGAACCATCTTTTTTCTATTCCCAGGCTCATCAACTTTAGGGTTCTGTGGACAGTTTCTAATATGCCTCCAGAGTGACTTCCTTGCATATAGACCCTGGCAGTGTATACAGTGCGTAAACTCTTGAGTGGATCCTAGTTTCTGAGGTCTCCTACGGGCAACCAAATCTCCTTTGCCACTACTTGATATCAAAGCATTATGCAAAAAATTGCCTCTGGTGGTCAACAAACGTAATCGAACTCGTCTTTCTTTTGATTTCTTATCAAAGCTGAATGCTTTTGCTACGTCTGGTTCATTGTGATGTACATACTGCAGGTGTCTTGATATTTTAGAGTATGGCTTCTCACAATAAAGGCAGTACTGCTTCTTTGCGTATCGCCAGCTTTTACTTGAGGTTGGCATTGGAACTACATGAACACAACCCTGATCTGAAGGGGTGCTGGTATCAGGTTCTGTAGGACAGCTTTCACGTGAGCTACTTGCATGAATTTCTGAAGAAGACACTTGACACTGGGAGTTGACAGCTTTGACTGCCCCCTTTTGCTGGATTCGTGTTAACACACTGTCTTTATCATTGTTTCTCTTTAGTTTTTTGGGCGAAATATTACTCAGCATGTCAGACCTGCTACAGCTGGAAAGGTCTGAAGATTCACTGTCTATATTTGGTTCATAGTCTTCATCACTGTAGTCTGTACATTCAGAGTAATCAGTGGATTCATCCATGACAGCAGTCTAAAAAGATAGAACAATGAAAAATGCATAGATGACTACTTTTACACCCATCACAAATTACCATATTTTCCGGACTATAAGGCGCACCTAAAAGCCAAAACTTTTCCCAGAAATCGGATGTGCGCCTTATAATCCGGTGCGCCTTATACAAGTACTGAGTTCCGATATCTGACACAGGAACGTAATACGTACAGAACGTACCCCACGTAAACCAATCAAAGAACACTACGTAATACGTACAGTACCAGTACTTACGCTTACCTACAGGTATGCTGCAAAATAACATTTGTTTTTCCAGAACCCTCGAAAATGGCACCAGTGAAGAGACACGTTTACGAGGCACACTTAAAGCTACAGGCTATCAGTTATGCAGCTGTAAACGGGAATAGAGCAGCTGCGATACAATTTGGCATAAATGAATGTGTCACGTAGGGCTACGCCCCCTCTCCTAGCTGTCACTCCGGTTTCCCTTGTTCCCTCGTGTGTGTGTTGTTCCCTGCTCCTCGATCCCGCCCAGCTCGTCTGTTGCCCCGGTTTCCCTTGTCTGCCATGCCTTGTTATCATCGTCCTCACCTGTGTCTTGTTAGTTCCATGTTTATATAGTCCCTGTATTTCCCCCAGTCTGGTTATCGGTTGTTTTGTGCTATGCATGTATCTCTGTTCACGTTCGCGGTCTCTTGTGTTTGTATTCGTGTTTCCCCGTGTGTTTCAGCCTGTTCCGTTTTCCCTGCCGGGTTTTTGTGAGTACTCCTTGTGTTAAAATGTCATTGTTCAATGTTTGGACTCCCTTAATAATCTGACCCATGCCATCCTTTTTGACTCAGAGTTTGGAATTTCCCTTAATAAATCTCGCTTTCCTCAGCGTTTGTGTCCGCCTCCCTGCTCTGCGCTACGCAGAACGTTACAGAATCTATGGTTTGGAAATGGACGAAACAGGAAAATGAACTGCGTCAAGTAAAGAAGTCGAGACAGAGATTTCATTTCGTTTTCACTTTTTTCCACACATCACTATCCCTGCTGATCTGACTGTGTGCGCTCATCTCACAGACAACGTTAAAAGGCAAGTGAAGAAAATTAATTCTGAGCTTGCCGTCATTCCGGGAGGATTAAACAAACAACTCCAACCGCTGGACATTGGCGTAAATGGGGCATTTAAAGTTGCGAGTGGCGTGGGAGCAATGGATGATAGACGGCGAACACACGTTTACTAAAACTGGAAGGCAGCGCCGGGCGAGTTACGAGTTATGCCACCGTTTGTGAATGTATTGTGGACGCGTGGGCCAAAGTTTCTGCTGTAACTGTTGTCCGAGCTTTCGCGAAAGCCGGCCTCATTGCTGAACAGCTACCTGGCAACGAGACTGACTCAGACATTGATGAGCGGGAACCCGGAGTGCTCGTTAGTGAAATTGCGCAGCTTTTTAATTCAGACACAGAAGATGAGGACTTTGATGGATTTGTGGGAGAAGAGGAGAAGAAAATTGTGTGTGTTTTGTCAAGTAGTATAATAAACTTTTAAAAATCACCGTTTCGCGTCCTTTACTTTTCTTGTAGACCGTATGTTTTAGCATGTGCCTAATATGGTGCCGTACAGAATACCGGTAAGTACTGTACAGAAATAGTGTCCGTAATTGAGACTGTGCCTTATAGTACGGTGCGCCTTATACGTGGGTCAAATACAGAAAGAGACCCCGTAATTCAGAATGCGCCTTATAATACGGTGCACCTTATAGTCTGGAAAATATGGTATCTGAAGGGATCTGCAGATGTATGTAGCAATGTAATGTAAAATTAATCTCCTACAAACAGGCTTTTGCAATTTGAGTAGGTCAACAAATCTCACAACACAACGCAATTGAATGTTATTTTAAGACTTCCAAAAAGCACTTGAAAGAAATTATCAGATTAAAACTTGTTATAAATGTGTTCATATTATACTAAGTAAATATATTTCTAAAGAATGCACAATCAACTCAAATTTACCCATTCATCAGGAAGGACAGGTGTGCACCCATCAGAAGCCAGTGAGGGTTCAGGTTCACCAGGAGATCTGGTCATTTTGTCTTCTTGCATGTCACTGCTGACATTCTAAATGAACACACAATAGCAGAAAAAACACAATTAGTAGTTAAAGCAGGATCAATTACAGTTTATTAAACATCAATTACGCCAAGGTGAATAATTAGGACCACACACACACACACACACACACACTTTCAGGTCCAGTCCAATATCAGGACAAGTTACACTTCAAGCAGGTCGGAATTGGTGAAATATGCTCTCTGCACATCTCAACTATTGTAAAACTATGTAAAAATAAAAATTCCATTGCTATCAAATTTACCCATTCAGCAGGAGGGCCAGGTGTGCACCCATCAGAAGCCAGTGAGGGTTCAGGTTCACCAGGAGATCTGGTCATTTTGTCTTCTTGCATGTCACTGCTGACATTCTAAATGAACACACATATTTCATAATCACCATTAATAATGCCACAATAGCAGAAAAAACACAATTAGTAGTTAAAGCAGGATCAATTACAGTTTATTAAACATCAATTACGCCAAGGTGAATAATTAGGACCACACACACACACACTTTCAGGTCCAGTCCAATATCAGGACAAGTTACACTTCAAGCAGGTCGGAATTGGTGAAATATGCTCTCTGCACATCTCAACTATTGTAAAACTACGTAAAAATAAAAATTCCATTGCTATCAAATTTACCCATTCAGCAGGAGGGACAGGTGTGCACCCATCAGAAGCCAGTGAGGGTTCAGGTTCACCAGGAGATCTGGTAATTTTGTCTTTTTGCATGTCACTGCTGACATTCTAAATGAACACACATATTTCATAATCACCATTAATAATGCCACAATAGCAGAAAAAACACAATTAGTAGTTAAAACAGGATCAATTACAGTTTATTAAACATCAATTACGCTAAGGTGAATAATTAGGACCACACACACACACTTTCAGGTCCAGTCCAATATCAGGACAAGTTACACTTCAAGCAGGTCAGAATTGGTGAAATATGCTCTCTGCACATCTCAACTATTGTAAAACTATGTAAAAATAAAAATTCCATTGCTATCAAATTTACCCATTCAGCAGGAGGGACAGGTGTGCACCCATCAGAAGGCAGTGAGGGTTCAGGTTCACCAGGAGATCTGGTCATTTTGTCTTCTTGCATGTCACTGCTGACATTCTAAATGAACACACATATTTCATAATCACCATTAATAATGCCACAATAGCAGAAAAAACACAATTAGTAGTTAAAGCAGGATCAATTACAGTTTATTAAACATCAATTACGCCAAGGTGAATAATTAGGACCACACACACACACACTTTCAGGTCCAGTCCAATATCAGGACAAGTTACACTTCAAGCAGGTCAGAATTGGTGAAATGTGCTCTCTGCACATCTTAACTATTGTAAAACTAGGTAAAAATAAAAATTCCATTGCTATCAAATTTACCCATTCAGCAGGAGGGCCAGGTGTGCACCCATCAGAAGCCAGTGAGGGTTCAGGTTCACCAGGAGATCTGGTCATTTTGTCTTTTTGCATGTCACTGCTGACATTCTAAATGAACACACATATTTCATAATCACCATTAATAATGCCACAATAGCAGAAAAAACACAATTAGTAGTTAAAGCAGGATCAATTACAGTTTATTAAACATCAATTACGCCAAGGTGAATAATTAGGACCACACACACACACACTTTCAGGTCCAGTCCAATATCAGGACAAGTTACACTTCAAGCAGGTCAGAATTGGTGAAATATGCTCTCTGCACATCTCAACTATTGTAAAACTATGTAAAAATAAAAATTCCATTGCTATCAAATTTACCCATTCAGCAGGAGGGCCAGGTGTGCACCCATCAGAAGCCAGTGAGGGTTCAGGTTCACCAGGAGATCTGGTCATTTTGTCTTCTTGCATGTCACTGCTGACATTCTAAATGAACACACATATTTCATAATCACCAATAATAATGCCACAATAGCAGAAAAAACACAATTAGTAGTTAAAACAGGATCAATTACAGTTTATTAAACATCAATTATGCCAAGGTGAATAATTAGGACCACACACACACACACTTTCAGGTCCAGTCCAATATCAGGACAAGTTACACTTCAAGCAGGTCAGAATTGGTGAAATGTGCTCTCTGCACATCTTAACTATTGTAAAACTAGGTAAAAATAAAAATTCCATTGCTATCAAATTTACCCATTCAGCAGGAGGGCCAGGTGTGCACCCATCAGAAGCCAGTGAGGGTTCAGGTTCACCAGGAGATCTGGTAATTTTGTCTTTTTGCATGTCACTGCTGACATTCTAAATGAACACACATATTTCATAATCACCATTAATAATGCCACAATAGCAGAAAAAACACAATTAGTAGTTAAAACAGGATCAATTACAGTTTATTAAACATCAATTACGCTAAGGTGAATAATTAGGACCACACACACACACTTTCAGGTCCAGTCCAATATCAGGACAAGTTACACTTCAAGCTGATCAGAATTGGTGAAATATGCTCTCTGCACATCTCAGCTATTGTAAAACTATGTAAAAATACAAATTCCATTGCTATCTTAAACATTATTGGCAAAAACTAAATGTGTTTAGTACATAGAAAAATGTTAAACAGCAAAACAAATACACAAACAATTAGGACATCACACAGACAACTGTTATGACATTGTAGACTCTACACCAGTCTAAAAATTTCCCATTAAGAATTTTTTGCCATCAACCTTCAGAAAATTTATTAATAAAAAGTCAAAGCACATTAAGGCTTAGCAGGTTATTTAAATTTCACCCCAACAGTGCCTCTGAATGTTATTTCAGGACATCTAAGTGAGTGTTGAGTATATAGACAGATTGTACCTGTGAAATAGTGTTTATTTGTTCCAGTCTCTCAGAAGCCAGAGAAGGTTCAGGTTCACCAAAACGTTTTTTCTGTAACATGTCTTTCTTTGAAATATTAACTTTAACCTTTTATGACAAAACAAAGTCAATTAGTATACAAAATCATGTAAAATTGTGTAACATTTTACTAACATTCAGCTAAACACCGTCATCCATCACATCTCTATCTCAGATACAAAAACAAACTACCCAAACAGGTGCCCAAATATGGTGCAAGAGATGATCGTTCCCATATATTGTTTTTCAGTGTTTTTTTTTTACTCACCAGTGAACGCCACGGCCAAGCACTGTCTCCATAATCGTATGTTATTTCTTCCCCCGGGAGTATATTCTTGATCGCGAATAAACACAGGTGTGGCCTGCCATTAACTACAATTTTCTTCATTTTACAGTTGGCATTTTTTGCATCATCATTCACAAGCCTGCCAAGTGTTCCATCCTCTTCAGAAGCATCAATGCTGAAAGAAACATTCTTATCTTAGATGTATTCCACTCAATACATGAACATTGATGGATTAGTAGTACGTTACAGGAAATATACCAATTGCACAAAATATTTTAATATCTACTATAGATAAACCCCTGAAAAAATAAAAATACAAAATCAGCACATTTCAGGCACAATGTGATTTTATCTTGCATGCAAGTTAGCAACTAGACTAACAGAGAAATGTTTAGAAATTTACAGCGTGACGTACCACCATGAGCTTCCATTCCACTCAAAGTCAAACAAAAACCCATTTTGTTTTTCTGTATATCTTCTTTGTCTTTTAAAACTCTCCTTTTGTGAAATAAGTTTTCCTTTATATTCAAGCACAAAGCATCCACTCTCAATGTGCATGAGGGCAAACACTCCCCTTCCTAAAATAGAACAGAAATTAAATGTAAAGGACATTTTTGTTTAATTTAAAGACAATGAATCTAAAATGCAAAGATTTTGGAGGATGCTGCTGCTAAATAAAGAGCTCTAACATGGACATTGATCATGTAAGCAGAGGACAGTAACGACTAAGCATCTTCAGGCATCAAATAGAAATGGTTGTATAAAATAACCAACAAATTACTGGGTTAAAAAAAGTAATTGAGATATATGTTGCAAAGGGCTGCAGAACAGTACCCAGGGCTGCTGGATCTAAAGCTGACAAGGATATAATCTGCTACGGTACATTTCAAAACTAGTTGGTCAGGGTGTAAGGATGAGGTTGGTTGGTTGGTCAGGGTGTAAGGATGAGGTTGGTTGGTTGGTCAGGGTGTAAGGATGAGGTCGGTTGGCTGGTCAGGGTGTAAGGATGAGGTTGGTTGGTCAGGGTGTAAGGATGAGGTTGGTTTGTTGGTCAGGGTGTAAGGATGAGGTTGGTTGGTCAGGGTGTAAGGATGAGGTTGGTTGGTTGGTCAGGGTGTAAGGATGAGGTTGGTTGGTTGGTCAGGGTGTAAGGATGAGGTTGGTTGGTTGGTCAGGGTGTAAGGATGAGGTTGGTTTGTTGGTCAGGGTGTAAGGATGAGGTTGGTTGGTTGGTCAGGGTGTAAGGATGAGGTTGGTTGGTTGGTCAGGGTGTAAGGATGAGGTTGGTTGGTTGGTCAGGGTGTAAGGATGAGGTTGGTTGGTTGGTCAGGGTGTAAGGATGAGGTTGGTTGGTTGGTTGGTCAGGGTGTAAGAATGAGGTTGGTTGGTTGGTCAGGGTGTAAGAATGAGGTTGGTTGGTTGGTCAGGGTGTAAGAATGAGGTTGGTTGGCTGGTCAGGGTGTAAGGATGAGGTTGGTTGGCTGGTCAGGGTGTAAGGATGAGGTTGGTTGGTTGGTCAGGGTGTAAGGATGAGGTTGGTTGGCTGGTCAGGGTGTAAGGATGAGGTTGGTTGGTTGGTCAGGGTGTAAGAATGAGGTTGGTTGGTTGGTCAGGGTGTAAGGATGAGGTTGGTTGGTTGGTCAGGGTGTAAGGATGAGGTTGGTTGGTTGGTCAGGGTGTAAGGATGAGGTTGGTTGGTTGGTCAGGGTGTAAGGATGAGGTTGGTTGGTTGGTCAGGGTGTAAGGATGAGGTTGGTTGGTTGGTCAGGGTGTAAGGATGAGGTTGGTTGGTTGGTCAGGGTGTAAGGATGAGGTTGGTTGATTGGTCAGGGTGTAAGGATGAGGTTGGTTGGTTGGTTGGTCAGGGTGTAAGAATGAGGTTGGTTGGTTGGTCAGGGTGTAAGAATGAGGTTGGTTGGTTGGTCAGGGTGTAAGAATGAGGTTGGTTGGTTGGTCAGGGTGTAAGAATGAGGTTGGTTGGTTGGTCAGGGTGTAAGAATGAGGTTGGTTGGTTGGTCAGGGTGTAAGAATGAGGTTGGTTGGTTGGTTAGGGTGTAAGGATGAGGTTGGTTGGTTGGTCAGGGTGTAAGGATGAGGTTGGTTGGTTGGTCAGGGTGTAAGGATGAGGTTGGTTGGTTGGTCAGGGTGTAAGAATGAGGTTGGTTGGTCGGTCAGGGTGTAAGAATGAGGTTGGTTGGTCGGTCAGGGTGTAAGAATGAGGTTGGTTGGTTGGTTGGTCAGGGTGTAAGGATGAGGTTGGTTGGTCAGGGTGTAAGGATGAGGTTGGTTGGTCAGGGTGTAAGGATGAGGTTGGTTGGTCAGGGTGTAAGAATGAGGTTGGTTGGTTGGTTGGTCAGGGTGTAAGGATGAGGTTGGTTGGTTGGTCAGGGTGTAAGGATGAGGTTGGTTGGTTGGTTGGTCAGGGTGTAAGGATGAGGTTGGTTGGTCAGGGTGTAAGGATGAGGTTGGTTGGTCAGGGTGTAAGGATGAGGTTGGTTGGTTGGTCAGGGTGTAAGGATGAGGTTGGTTGGTTGGTCAGGGTGTAAGAATGAGGTTGGTTGGTTGGTCAGGGTGTAAGGATGAGGTTGGTTGGTTGGTCAGGGTGTAAGGATGAGGTTGGTTGGTTGGTCAGGGTGTAAGGATGAGGTTGGTTGGTTGGTCAGGGTGTAAGGATGAGGTTGGTTGGTTGGTCAGGGTGTAAGGATGAGGTTGGTTGGTTGGTCAGGGTGTAAGGATGAGGTTGGTTGGTCGGTCAGGGTGTAAGAATGAGGTTGGTTGGTTGGTCAGGGTGTAAGAATGAGGTTGGTTGGTTGGTTGGTCAGGGTGTAAGGATGAGGTTGGTTGGTCAGGGTGTAAGGATGAGGTTGGTTGGTCAGGGTGTAAGGATGAGGTTGGTTGGTCAGGGTGTAAGGATGAGGTTGGTTGGTCAAGGTGTAAGGATGAGGTTGGTTGGTCAAGGTGTAAGGATGAGGTTGGTTGGTCAAGGTGTAAGGATGAGGTTGGTTGGTTGGTTGGTTGGTTGGTCAGGGTGTAAGGATGAGGTTGGTTGGTTGGTTGGTCAGGGTGTAAGGATGAGGTTGGTTGGTTGGTCAGGGTGTAAGGATGAGGTTGGTTGGTCAGGGTGTGGCCACTCTGGGATCTCTGTGCTTTACACCGTGGTCCCGGGGGAACTGAATTTTCCACTTGTGGGATCAATAAAGTTTAAGTTTAGTTTAAGGATGAGGTTGGTTGGTCAGGGTGTAAGGATGAGGTAATAAAGCTAGAGTGGAGTCCGTGAGTTATAGTTACACAGGGTGCCTTATAGCATAGGTGGACATTAACAGGTGGGGCTGGGGATGGCGTTAGTCACTGGGTGTGTATAACGTATCAAGGGGCGGGTGTGACGCAACCGCAAGTTTTAAAATAATTTATTAAATGAAATAAACACAATAGAACCAAGGAGAACAATCAGGTAGAAGGGGATGTACACTAAAGGGTACATAAACTTAATGACACAGCAAACAAGCAACACACTACCAGAACAAAAATATTAAACATGCTACCAGAGACCTAGTTCAACTCAAGACGACAGACATACAAGCAACCACGAATGCATATTTCTAATATAATCAACCGAGATAAAAGAACAGAATAAAACATACGGTTTTAAACACTAGGGGTACAGAACACAGGAATCTAGTTACTGTGTTCGTGTTATATTCTTAAATGCAGAACACTTATCGGGAGGGTGGAATGACGGAAGGACAACGCTAGACTGAAAGCATAAAACTACGAGAGAATAACCAGGTAGGGAACACTAGATCAGGGAAAATAGACTATGGCAAAAGACAATGAGATCAGAGGGAAACAGAAATGTCACGGGCAAGTAGGAAACATGGTAAGGAACATAAGGAAGACCAAACAGAACTGACCAAACCGGAATACTGGGGAAGCAAGGGAGAAACGATAAGCAGGCAAGGAGAGATCAGCGCACAGGAAAACAGGTAGATGTAAAAACACAAAGCACTCTAGAAAACGAAACCTAGACAAAGACAGAGAGACTACATGGAATGGAGAGCAGAGCAAGGCAGGGCAGGATAAAGGAGTACTCACAAACACAATGACTGACGCAGATGGCTGAAACAGAAGGACTAAAATACACTGGGACAGGGAAACTAAACAAGACACAGGTGGGAACACTGAGGACAGGGGCGTGACAGACAGAAGGGAACTATGGCAATGGGGAAACAAGGCAGGACAATCGAGGGGGGTGGAGTTGGGCATGACAGTGTGCCAGTATGGATCTATTCTGTAATTAGTGTTTGATGATGAAATAGGTAAAAATTTATATGGAACTGGTGGGACGGTGTCAATGGGGCCAGGTGTAGACTGGGTATGGTGGTGTGGGCTTAATGTAGTGAAATGTGGATGAAGAGATGTGTCTACTTGAAAACCTTCAATTAAGAACTTCACCTTCATGTGCTAAACCAAATCATGAAGTCATTAAGGAAAACTCATGAATTAAGGCTTACCTTTATATGCATTTATGAGTCTTTCTTCAAACCAAGGTTTATCTTTTTGAGAAATAACATGCCCAGTAGCATCTTCTACCGGACTAAGCCTGGTTCTTCTTTTTGACATGTTTGTACAGGATTGTCTAGGGACAATAAAATTCTGAATTACATGGAAATAAACATTAAATGTTCATTCATTTTAGGTCAGCCTAAAAACATCTTAATTCCAATTCCAATCTTAATTCCAATAAAAAAATTCTAGAAGCATAATAACTTCAAAACAAACACAAAAAGGCCCTCGTGCTTTTCAGAATACTGGATGTTCTTTTTGAATATGTAGACCAGACACTGACAATTTTTACAGCTTTAACTTAAATATGTTGCCTTTATGTTGATCGCCTCTAAAATATGTATTTGGAAATATCAATACATAAATACTTTAGATAATTCCAGTAAGTGAATGTGTGACGCTGGGCGGCGACAGACGGACGAGACACAGAATCCGTATTTGGCGTAACAAACGTCACTTTTATTACTACAATTATTGCGCAATCAGCGCACGAATAACACACACGTACACACAACGTGTAGACTTAGACAACGACGAGCACAGGACACTGCGCGAGCGCACATTAAATAGACAAACCACATTAACCCCAGGTGATTACGAGACGATTCACAGGTGAGACGGGTTATCACATGACATAGCTATCACCACGAAATATCCACAGACGCAGACGATGCACGTAGACTACGTAAACACACGCCCAAAAGGGAGGGGCCGGGGTCCTCAACGTGACAGACACCCCCTCCAAGGGCACTACCCGTCCCGGGGTGCCAACAGGACCGAGTGCCCCGAACCCACGACGATGGGCGGATCCGACGCGCTCAGTCCTGCGTCTGGGAGGTGACTGCCCTTGGCGAAGCGTCCATCACGAATCGCCTAGCACACCCTCCCTGGGAAGACGGGGGAAAAGACGTTAAACACATTCAACGGCACATTCACAAACACACAAACAGGCACGCTCACACACAGAGGAATAAACGGGAAAAGGGGATTTGACACACAGACGGGAACACTCACAAACATTGGGACTGACAAACAGGAAACAGGCACCAGGCTTCGCGCCAGGAGGAGCGCGAGCAGAGGAGAGAGATCCGGCGCTGCTGGTGCTGCAGTGGGCAGTCCTCCTCCTGCTTTCGCTGCGTTCCCTCCACCGGGTGCAGCGCGGCGGGCTGACGAGCCCGGTGCGGCGCGGCGGGCTGACGCGCCAGGTGCGGCGCGGCGGGCTGACGCGCCAGGTGCGGCGCGGCGGGCTGACGCGCCCGGTGCGGCGCGGCGGGCTGACGCGCCCGGCGCGGCGCGGCGGGCTGACGCGCCAGGTGCGGCGCGGCGAGCTGGCGTACCCGGAGCCGCGCGGCGGTCGTACGCGCCCCTTGCAGCGCGGCGGACGGACTCTCCCCTCGGCTGGCCCTCTGGGATGTCCACCTCCATTTCCTCCGTCTCGCTGCCACGGCTCCATTCCATGGGCTGCTCCGGGCTGCCACCCCGGGAGCAGTCCATGCTCTCTCCTCCTGAGCGATCCGCGGACGGGGTCCATCTCCCCTTTACAGTCCCCGCAGAACACTCAGAGGAGGGTGGACCGTCCTCCTCCGAGCACAATTCGCTGTCCGTGTACTCAGAGATGCCTGAGTACACGGACAGAGGACGGTCGTCTTCCTCCTCGCCCTCTATGACGGAAGAGGGCTTTACGGGCGGAGGGGGATAGTCCTCTTCCTCGGACTCCTCCTCCTCCTCCTCCCCGTAGTCTACGGTGGAAGCGTCGTCGAGCGACGGGGGGTAGTCCGCTCCCTCTCCACCGTAGTCCACGGTGGACGCGTCGTCGAGCGAGGGGGGGTAGTCCACTCCCTCTCCACCGTAGTCCACGGTGGACGCGTCGTCGAGCGAGGGGGGGTAGTCCGCTCCCTCTCCACCGTAGTCCACGGTGGACGCGTCATCGACCGACGGAGGGTAGGCGGCTTCCACCTCTTCCTGCTCCTCCCCCTCGCCAGGGGAATCCCCCTCACCGAACTCCTCCTCCGGGGTTGACGCGGGTAGCGCTGACGGTGCAGGTGTCTACCCTCCGAGACGAGAGGGCGTGGGGAGGAGACACGTGTCTGTCCAGCCAGCCCCTCACTGCTTCCTGGCGGAACACCACTGCCCATTCGGGGCTGGAGGTCTCCCGAGCCATCTTTAGCAGGGCGGCGCACTGCGGGTCTCGTTCTAGCTGTCCTGGCGTTGGCGCGGCGTCGCGGTGCGGGGGTGTTCCCTCCTCCTCACTGCAGGGAGAGTCCTCCCCGAGCTCGCCCTCTGATGACGTCCCTGTCTCGCCATAGAGCTCGGGGACGCTGACCCGTATAGGCGAAAGCACACGGGCAGGCGAGGGATGTCTCTCCCGCCACACCCGTGCAGCCGTCTGGCGATACTCTGCTGCCAGCTCGGGTATGGAGGTCTCCCGAGCTGCGCACAGCAGGTACGCGCACTCCGGGTCCTCCCTGAGCTGCGCCAGTGTCGGCGAAACCCCGCGGCGTGGGGAGGAAGACGAAGAGCGGGGATGCCGCTTGTTAGGCTTCTTGCCCTTCTTGGGCTTGCCTTTGTAGCCCGGCATGATGGGTGTCTCTGGTAAGCTCGTCGTTCTGTGACGCTGGGCGGCGACAGACGGACGAGACACAGAATCCGTATTTGGCGTAACAAACGTCACTTTTATTACTACAATTATTGCGCAATCAGCGCACGAATAACACACACGTACACACAACGTGTAGACTTAGACAACGACGAGCACAGGACACTGCGCGAGCGCACATTAAATAGACAAACCACATTAACCCCAGGTGATTACGAGACGATTCACAGGTGAGACGGGTTATCACATGACATAGCTATCACCACGAAATATCCACAGACGCAGACGATGCACGTAGACTACGTAAACACACGCCCAAAAGGGAGGGGCCGGGGTCCTCAACGTGACAGAATGTCTGTTTATCGTTGCTTCTTTAAAACTGCAATTAACCATTATTTCCTAAACTAAAGTTGAGTTAAAAAAAAAAAACAAAAAAAAACCCTATTTTCACAGCACTACTTATAAAGCGATTCGTTCTCACAGAATACCTCACTCTGCTTCCTCTGCTCCCCTCCCCCACTCTGCAAAGCTCAAAACGTAACTGGCACCCCTCCCCCATTCTAATGCAGACAGGATTAGGGTTACAGATCTCAATCGACTAAATATTTGGTATATTTCTAGAAATGTTCAAAATATACATTTTCCTAACAATTACATACATATATATATATATATATATATATATATATATATATATATATATATATACATATATATATATATATATATATATATATATATATATATACATACATACATTATATAAATTCAGCACAACTTTCTGACGTCCGCCATTTCACAACTGCAAACGTCACCAGTGCACCTTCCCCCACCCGAACAGCAACTTGCACTGCCCAGCTAAATCCCTCAAAGTTCAGAACTCGCCACTCTAGCCCTAACCCTAACCCTAACTCCTCCCCCTCTCTGCTTAGTCTCCACCCCTCCCCCACTCTGCAAAGCTGAGAAACGTAACTGGCACCCCTCCTCCCCCATTCTAATGCGGACAGGATTAGGGTTAGCGTATTACAGATCTCAATCGACAAAGTATTTGGAATATTTCTGGAAATGTTCAAAATATACATTCAAAATATACATTTTCCTAACAATTAAATAAGTTATATATGTGTAAATATATGTTTAAATTCAGCACAACTTTCTGACGTCCGCCATTTCACAACTGCAAACGTCACCAGTGCACCTTCCCCCACCCGAACAGCAACTTGCACTGCCCAGCTAAATCCCTCAAAGTTCAGAACTCGCCACTCTAACCCTAACCCTAACTCCTCCCCCTCTCTGCTTAGTCTCCACCCCTCCCCCACTCTGCAAAGCTGAGAAACGTAACTGGCACCCCTCCTCCCCCATTCTAATGCGGACAGGATTAGGGTTAGCGTATTACGATCTCAATCGACTAAGTATTTGGAATATTTCTGGAAATGTTCAAAATATACATTCAAAATATACATTTTCCTAACAATTAAATAAATTATATATGTGTAAATATATGTTTAAATTCAGCACAACTTTCTGACGTCCGCCATTACACAACTGTCTCCACCCTTCCCCCACTCTGCCGTGTTGAAAAAGCATGTAATACCGCTCGCGCAAAGGAACTGACACGGAGCCAGAGTAAAGCTGGGCATACACTGTACGATATTTTAAATGGTGTACTCAGCTCCATCTCAAACTGTACGACTAAATCGCAGGGTTTAAAAGGAGAGTCGGCTCGTAGAGCTGCTTCAACAGTGCGATACTCTCACGAGGAGCGATTTGAATATCAAACATGTTTGATATTCTTGCGACGCTGCGATTTCTGATCGGGAGTTGGTCGTGAGGTGTGAATCGCTCCTCGTTTACCTGTGTAAACTATACGATGCACGACACGCGATTGAGCCGAAACTCAGCCCGATCGCAAAGATAGTCACACGAGTGAAAAATCGGCTGAAAATGGGCCAAAAATCGCACAGTGTACGCCCAGCTTTAAGCGGCGTGTAACAAAAACCCAATTATGATGACTGACGAGAGCTGAATCGACTAAGTGGAGATTTGGATATATCTAATTCGAAGATGTCAAATTTATTACATAATTTATATAAAACAACTACATAACACGGATCCCTTGCTGTTACTTATACTGATAAAATAACTCGTAAAGAAATCTAAGTCTGATAAACTGGACGGACACTTGCCAGGTTAAACATACGAATTTAACAGCAAAGTGTTTCACTCTAGGTAACGCATTTAAAAGTAATTTGTTCTAAGCGCATGAAGAAAGAAAAACAAATTAATATGGACACGTATATAATAAGGTTGTCAAATACTCTAAAAACATTAACAAGAAAAAAATATGTTTTTTAACTTACCACATCCACGCAGGTAATAAAAGCTCTCCGTCCAACTTCTCCAATTTTCCCGGGAAAAACGTGACGTAATTTTGCCGCGAACGCTCGAAGGATTATTTGTTTATCTAATGAGTATTGGATGGATTGGATGCTTCCTAGTAGACTACTGACGTCACATCCGGGAATAGCTGACGCGTCTTCCGAAGTGTGCGTGGCTTTGCTTGCAGTTCCTCAATAATCCGCTGGTGGCGTGCACACACTTCAGCCAAATTGCCACACCCACACCCAGATTTGTTCTGACGATTGTTAAAATTTAGTACTTTCGCGATATCAATTACAGAGATACATTATACCTCTCTGAACACCGTAGCATCGTCAGAAAAGTTAGGACATGGTTTTTGGTACTGACTTTTACATGAGTCCTAACTTCGTGACTGTGTATTATGACATTTGTACTGATTTTTCACAAAAACAAACACACACACACACACACACACACACACAGTACAGCGCACGTACACCCTTCCCATGAATGTGCCCCACACACACACACACACACACACACACACACACACACACACACACACACACACACGTGCAGGTCCTGGATGACTCCTGGAGACTAACACAGTAGGACTGTGTACAGATGGCTGGGCGGTGTTGAAGTGTGAACTGCTGCCCTGTGTGTCTCACCATCATTACTCAAATGCATGATTATTACATCCACACAAACAACTGCATCAGGACTGGCTTAATATCTGGGACAGATATTAGCACTCCCATACACAACACACACACACACAGAGGTGAGTAGACATTTTATGGAAAATAATCGTCCTCTTCACAGAGTTGCAAATTATGGCCGCACTGGCCTGGAATTTATTCTGACAGTTTTATTCACTCTTAAAGAAGTCAAAGTGAAACTGGAATATAATATAACACTTAATTAATTTCCATATCGCCCATTTATGTGGGGCAGGAGGGAGGGGCCTTTCTTCTTTCTTTTTTGATTGGATGAAAACAAAATCATTCCAGCTTTTTTTTCTCTCCCTAAAGCAATGTGAACTCCACCCACTTATATGTTGTCTGAATGTATCTCCGCCCACCCAGTCCATTGTCAGTGCGCTGGGGCATGTCCGGTGGGCTGGGGCATGTCCGGTGGGTTGGGGCATGTCCGGTGGGTTGGTCATGTCTGGTGGGCTGGGGTATGTCCGGTGGGCTGGGGCATGTCCGGTGGGTTGGGGCATGTCCGGTGGGTTGGGGTATGTCCGGTGGGCTGGGGCATGTCCGGTGGGTTGGGGCATGTCCGGTGGGTTGGGGCATGTCCGGTGGGCTGGGGCATGTCCGATGGGCTGGGGCATGTCCGATGGGCTGGGGCATGTCCGGTGGGCTGGGGCATGTCCGGTGGGTTGGTCATGTCTGGTGGGCTGGGGCATGTCCGGTGGACTGGGGCATGTCCGGTGGGTTGGTCATGTCTGGTGGGCTGGGGCATGTCCGGTGGACTGGGGCATGTCCGGTGGGTTGGTCATGTCCGGTGGACTGGGGCATGTCCGGTGGGTTGGTCATGTCTGGTGGGCTGTAGTAAAGCGCACTCAGTGCCCCCCAGATGCTGGTGAGACGCTTGGTGTGGCGTTCCAGGATCCTGGCAGACTCTTCAGAACATGCTCACTCCATCCTAATAACTGCTTCCTTGCATTCATTCATCACCAGGCAACAGTACGCAGTGCTGAAACAGAACGTAGCCAAATCTGTGTAACTGATGCCACCGAGAGCAAAGCAGGCCAGAGGTGTCCTTCCTCTGATCTCTACAAACTGGTCTTCACCCTGAAATATGTAGAGACTCTTGGATGAAAATGCTGGTCTTTGACATCGAGACAAAAAGAGAGATAAACCCATCTGACCTTGAAGTGAGAAGAGAAGGTTCTGTGGTCAGTGCAGATGGAAAGCAAGGAGGAACAAACACTGTGGATTCAGACGAGCAGATCGGCAGTCTTACAGTTCAGCAGGACAACACCAACATCAATGGAAGTACTGACAACCCGAGAGAGGGCAGTGGAGAAAGAGAGAGGGAGAGAGACTGAGAGGAGGAAAGAGAGTGAGTGAAAGAGAGAGAGAGAGGAGAGAGCACATGCTTCTCACCCCTGCTAGGCTGTGAAATGCTGAGTGAACTCCAGGTCCAAGTTGCAGAGAAAGCGTGACAATCCCCGTCCTCGCACAGAGCTGCTGGAGGGAGCACGCAGGAGCCCGCAGTCCGAAGTGTCTCGTATCTGCTGTGATTAATCTCAGGCGCGGTAACGAAGGGTCGTTAGGTGAGCAGCCAATTAATGGTGCATTTGTGGCCCTGGGCGGGGGGGAGGGGGGTATGTATGTGAAGAAACTAAGAGGAGAAGGAAGAGTATGAGAACTGGGGTGGAGGAGGAAGGTGGAGGAAAAGACAGCATCCCACACAGCCATCATCCCCTGGAGATGATGTGGTTCAAAGACAATCAGTCTGCTTCCCTGGCTGAGAAACGCTGGGCGGCAAGTCCCGCCCCTGATGACCCGATGACCCCTGATGATCCGTGATGACCCATGATGATCTGTGATGACCCCTGATGAACTGTGACGATCTGTGACCTGTGTTTACCCTGTGATCTGTGTCGGAGACAGTGCACTTCAACCAGCTAACCTGTCATATCCCTCATGGGCAGCTCTCTGTGTGCTCAGGCCAATCAATCTGCCACATTTTAAATGGTTGTTTATTGACAAGGTCATTAGATACATAATACGTGTCATTAACGGGTACATGGCGTGTCACGTGTATGTCATTAAAGGGAGACAATTTAAACACGTAGCTCCCAGTGCGAGACGACCAGCACGTAACGCCTGGTGTGTGACACCCGGGACGATGTGGGATGACTCCACTGTACTGAGCCACCAAGATCCAACACGACTCAATGGGCTGACTTGACCTGGTGAAACATGGGTCAGCATTTGAACTTGAGCGCCTCAACTCTAGTTGACCCGTTTACATCAGTGCTCGCCCTGAGACACACGCTGGTCAAACGCTGTGGATAAAGAGCACTGGAGCGGGAGGGATGTTGACCCAGGGCTGCAGTGACACGGCTCAGTCCGGCTCCTCCAGCACCTCTGGGTGTGGCATGTGTTGTTATTCCTGCTCCAGACCCATGTGTGGAAGGATTAGGGCAGGAGGCAGTGGAGAATGGAGGCTGAACCCCAGACGCTCACGCACCATCCAGAGACTCCACCGTCCTGCCAGCCTGATCTCTACCTGCCAGAGTTGAGAGGAAGAGTTTTAGTGTAAAACCTCAGGGCTGTTTATCCATAAAAGCGAAAATATATAAAAATCTCCTGTTTTTTATTTTATTGTTCCAGTTGGTTTCTGGCTTTTCTACATGAGTTGTTCAGCAAATCCACTGTGTGCTATTATTGTTTGCAGATTTAAGAAATTCCTCAGATTTGTGACATTTCAGACTGTGTAAAAAACAAACAAAGGTGGCAGCAAGCAATAAATAATGTCCCCGTTGGTGTGTCCGGGAAGTGCTTAACTGGGCGGGACTGTAGAGGGAGTGGCTGTAGGCAGGGGGGCAGGGCTGTAGAGGGAGTGGCTGTAGGCAGGGGGTGGGGTTGTTGAGGGTATGGCTCTAGGTGGGGGTGGGGCTGTAGAGGAAGTGGCTGTAGGCAGGGGGCGGGGCTGTAGAGGGAGTGGCTGTAGGTGGGGGTGGGGCTGCAAAGGGAGTGGCTGTAGGCAGGGGGCGGGTCTGTAGAGGGTGTGGCTGTAGGTGGGGGTGGGGCTGTAGAGGGAGTAGCTGTAGGCAGGGGGCGGGGCTGTAGAGGGAGTGGCTGTAGGCAGGGGGTGGGGTTCTAGAGGGTATGGCTCTAGGTGGGGGTGGGGCTGTAGAGGAAGTGGTTGTAGGCAGGGGGCGGGGCTGTAGAGGGAGTGGCTGTAGGTGGGGGTGGGGCTGCAAAGGGAGTGGCTGTAGGCAGGGGGCGGGTCTGTAGAGGGTGTGGCTGTAGGTGGGGGTGGGGCTGTAGAGGGAGTGGCTGTAGGCAGGGGGTAGGGTTCTAGAGGGTATGGCTCTAGGTGGGGGTGGGGCTGTAGAGGAAGTGGTTGTAGGCAGGGGGCAGGGCTGTAGAGGGAGTGGCTGTAGGTGGGGGTGGGGCTGTAGAGGGAGTGGCTGTAGGTGGGGGGCGGGTCTGTAGAGGGAGTGGCCCCACCCCTGCTGGCTCTGTGTCGTTTCACACCCAGACTTGGTCTATTCGTTACTCGGAGAGGAAGATGTGGTTGAGGTTGAAACTCTCAGGGAGTTTCTGACAATCTGACACATACACACACACACACACACACACACGCACAGCCACACACACAGAAGCAGAGCCTCATGCAGGTGAAAGGAAAGGACAGATGTTCAAGTGTCCTGCCCCTTCAATAACATCATCATCCACCCCCCCCTTAATCTTTCTCTCCCCTCACTTTCTTTCTTTTCTTCCTGTCTCTGTCTCTTTCTCTCCTTACAGTCCATCTTTAGCCCTCATAACTCCATAATCATCTCTAGCTTTCCTGCCCTCAGTGGGTCCTTGTGGTTATGACACAGAGACTAGGCCATGATTGGCTGGCTGGCCTCAGCAGTGCCCCACGCTGCCGGTGCCCCTCGTCCCTCAAGTGCTGATTCTGATTGGAGGGAACACAGAACTAAAGACCAATCAAAACTCTGATCTTGAAAGAATGTGATTGCATGTGTCTCATGCATGTATGTTAAGAAGCCGGGTCACCCTTTCATGATAACAATTTTTTATGTACTGTTTAGGGGATAAACTAAGAACTGTTTTTCTTTTTAGTGTGTTTTTCGTTCAGATATTGTCCTTGCCTGTTTTCAAAAAGCTTTTTTGTCATTTGTTTTTGCCAAACACACCTGAAAGTGAACATGCCGCCTTTTATATTATCTGTATCTGAATGTTTTCACGGTGCAGGAAAGCAACTCTAATGAGGATCCCTGTCCAGACATTTAATGAGTAAACAGAAGGTGACCGTGGTAAAGAAAATCCCAGAGCAGGTCTGAGGACATGGACAAATGAGCAAACCAGCAAACCAGAGAAAGTATGAACAAACAAACAAACAAACAAGAGCACATTTGGGCCAAAGATCCCAAACTGGCTGCGTAGGACGAACGATCCTGACTCCCTCCCCATACACCCCCCGGTCCAGCAGACACAGACAGCAACCAAAGGATCTTCTGCATTCATAGGGACACACAGGACTCCTCTACAAGGTCTTGTGAAGCCAGAACCTCCCCTGGTTTTGAACTGATTAGTTTCTCTGATGCAGGAAGGTCTCATCAGACCTGGATCCTTGATAAAAGACAAGCAGCTCTGGGTGTAATTGTATGTGTGAATAGGTTTGTTGGAGTAGTCAGTACAGATCAGTACAGATATGTCAGCCATTCCGTACCCTTTTCATTACACACTCTGACCATCATCTGTGTCCTCTCCTCCTCTCCCCTCTCCTTCTCCCTCCTCTCCTCCGTTTCATCTCTTCTCTCACCTTCTCTCCTCTCCTCCACACCTCCTCTCTCCTCACCTCCTTTCTCCTATTCTCTCCTCTCTTCTGCAGCCTCTCTCTTCCTCACACTCTCTCCTCCCCTGTTTTAGTGTGCCTGTTTCTCTCACTGTTTTTCACATACTCACACTTCCCCGCCCTGCTCAACCCCCCCTCAACAGTCCATATGTTCCTCTTGGCTCTGGTCATAGGAGAGAATGTCTGACATAAGCTGGGCTGCATAAGCTGGGCTACATATGCTCAGCTACAGGGTTGCCAACTCTCACGCATTGAGCGTGAGACACACGCATTTGACCGTTTTCACACACTCTCACGCCACACTTCCGATATCTCACGCCGGAAAAAAATATCCAGTTTATTTACCTCAGATCCACATATATGAATCAATACGTTACTAGTTCGCTAGCTCTGGCGCCATCCACCGGCGATATAACACTGAATCTGTGTCCATCTTACGTTCGCCCCCCCCCGCTCAAAAACACTCGCCACCGGCTCCAGGTTAAAATCTCACTCCAAGCGAACGTCAAAAGTTGGCAACCCTGCAGCTACATAAGCTCAGCTACAGACTCTGGACTACAGACGCTGGACTACATACACTGAGCTACAGACGCAGGGCTACATTAGTTGGGCTACATAAGATGGGCTACATTAGCTGGGCTACATAAGATGGGCTACATTAGCTGGGCTACATACGATGGGCTACATTAGCTGGGCTACATACGATGGGCTACATTAGCTGGGCTGCATACGATGGGCTACATTAGCTGGGCTACATACGATGGGCTACATTAACTGGGCTACATACGATGGGCTACATTAACTGGGCTACATACGATGGGCTACATTAGCTGGGCTGCATACGATGGGCTACATTAGCTGGGCTACATACGATGGGCTACATTAACTGGGCTCCAGACGCTCCTCACATGCTGGGTGGCTCCAGGGCCTCACAGGAAACATATTGCTTCCCCCTCATGCTCCCTTTCAGCCGGGCACCAACACTGTTAAACAGGGCACTCTGCAACTTTAATGTCTCTGCATGCCTCATTCATGTGGCCCTGGGCATGAAGACCTGATGGGAGTCTCCATAGCCAACTTTCCCACTTCACCCCTTCTCCACCCACCTCCACCTCACCTATGTCACCTCCACCTCACCTATGTCACCTCCACCTCACCTGTCTCCCCTCAGCCTCTTCTTCTGAACACTGTTTGGCTTGTGTGTTGTACTGAGTAACATCTTCAAAGGAAACTGAAATCTCTCTCTCTCTCTCTGTGTGTGTCTCTCTCTCAGACACTTTGCCTTCTTTCACACCTACACATGCGTGGATGTTTCCCCAGTTGCTCTCATCTCTGTATCTTCCCATGCAGGACCCGGCGGACCCTACGGTCCCAGCGCTTAAACGCGGGAACAGCTCAGGAAGGACGGAGGCAAATGAACAGGGGATGATGAACGCATGCTGGAAAGACGCCTCTTTATCAATATCATAACTCATTGTCTAATGCTCTGTTTCATCGCACAGATGAAATTTCCATGAGTGCAATAATGTAGCAGGGCTCAGTGTAGCTCCTGGGCACCTGCTAATGGAAGAGCACGGAGGAGGTTTAAACGCTAATGCACGGACGTGACGGAGGTTAATGTGCATCCTCACCCACTAAAGGACCTGCGCACGATCTGAGCCTCATAAAAGTTTGAATATTTAAAGCGTTTTTGAAATAGACAAGTGCTGTCGTTAATTAAATGAAGCGGTGGTGATGGCAGCCTCGTCTTACCCCTACCTCATCCCCAGATTACCCCAGATTACCCCAGATTACCCCAGAATTGCTCCCAGTCTAGGGACAGAAGACTGTAGTTTGTATCAAGGGACTGAATGTGTGTGATCTCCTGTTATCTTATGACACACAAAGTAGAAAATAGGTTATTATCTGAGAGAGAAGGGGGAAAGAGAGAGAGAGGGAGGGACAGAGAGAGAGAGACATATAGAGAGAGACAGAGAGAGGGGGCTCACAGAGACAGGGAGAGATGGGATAATTATATGAGTTATTATTGATGGTTGAGGGGGTGACTCGTTGATTCTCAACTGAACAGCCACTTAAAGCTTGTGGAGGTGGTGAACACACCCTCCGCGAGTCCATCTGAGAGCACCAGAGCATTGTTCTCACAACATAAACCATCTCTCTCCACACATACCACACGGACTCTACTTGCACCAATGAAACGGCTTTGTTAAGGAATATTTTAGCCAAAAATTCTAATGTAATGATATGATGGTAGTATTTGCATAATTTGCATAATTATGCCATTTGTATAATTCTATTTGGCATTTCATAACATTCACTTAACTTCAGTAATTTTGGATAAAGCATCATTTTGCAGTTTATTATGTAGTGTTCATAATTTCACATTTTCACATGATAAAAGTGTTCTGTGCACAAAAGCAATGTAATTCACAGTATTACAAAACAAATTATTTTATGCTATACATTTGGCCCATGACTTAGTAATTAATTTCTACCCTGCTATCCTTATGTAAGGCTGTTGTGCAGTATTGCGGGGAGCATTCCACAGATCTGTACTCTCACAAGACTCTACATTAGCCATATGGCATGCATGGAGGGTTTGCATTATTAAAAGAGAATGAAGCCAAAGCACTGAGAGTAGTCCATGTGTGGCTCTTCCCCAGTTTGTGTGGAAGTGTGAGGCCTGGCCCTCCTTAGTGTGTGTGGAAGTGTGAGGCCTGGCCTTCCCCAGTTTGTGTGGAAGTGTGAGGCCTGGCCCTCCTTAGTGTGTGTGGAAGTTTGAGGCCTGACCCTCCCCAGTGTGTGTGGAAGTGTGAGGCCTGGCCCTCCCCAGTGTGTGTGGAAGTGTGAGGCCTGACCCTCCCCAGTGTGTTTGGAAGTGTGAGGCCTGACCCTCCCCAGTGTGTGTGGAAGTGTGAGGCCTGACCCTCCCCAGTGTGTGGAAGTGTGAGGCTTTAGAACATTTAGAACTATGCATGGCAAGGGGTTCTAGAACACCATGATAGAGTTCTAGAATGTGGTCCTAGAAATATATGAAGAAGCATGACTGATTGAGGACATTTGGTCATGGTGTGTCTGTGTGTATATGTGTCTGTGTGTGTGTTGTGTCTGTGTTTGTACGTGTATAGGTGTGGGTCTGTATGTGTAAGGTGTGGGTCTGTGTGTATTTGTATTTGTATAGGTGTGGGCCTTTGTGTATTTTTGTAGGAGTGTAGTCTGGTGAAGATGTGTGTAGGCTGCTGTAGACATGTGTAGGCAGGTGTAGGCTCATGTAGATGGGTGTAGGCAGGTGAAGACGTGTGTAGGCAGGTGCAGACAGGTGTAGGCAGGTGTAGGCAGGTGTAGGCAAGTGTAGATGAGTATAGGCAGGTGAAGACGTGTGTAGGCAGGTGTAGACAGGTGTAGATGGGTGTAGGCAGGTGTAGGCAGGTGTAGACAGGTGTAGGCAGGTGTAGACGGGTGTAGGCAGGTGTAGATGGGTGTAGGCAGGTGTAGACGGGTGTAGGCAGGTGTAGACGGGTGTAGGCAGGTGTAGGCAGGTGTAGACGGGTGTAGACGGGTGTAGGCAGGTGTAGGCAGGTGTAGACGGGTGTAGACAGGTGTAGATGGGTGTAGGCAGGTGTAGACAGGTGTAGACAGGTGTAGACGGGTGTAGGCAGGTGTAGACAGGTGTAGACGGGTGTAGACAGGTGTAGACGGGTGTAGGCAGGTGTAGGCAGGTGTAGACGGGTGTAGGCAGGTGTAGACAGGTGTAGACAGGTGTAGACGGGTGTAGGCAGGTGTAGACGGGTGTAGGCAGGTGTAGGCAGGTGTAGACAGGTGTAGACGGGTGTAGGCAGGTGTAGACGGGTGTAGACAGGTGTAGATGGGTGTAGGCAGGTGTAGACAGGTGTAGACAGGTGTAGACGGGTGTAGGCAGGTGTAGACAGGTGTAGACGGGTGTAGACAGGTGTAGACGGGTGTAGGCAGGTGTAGGCAGGTGTAGACGGGTGTAGGCAGGTGTAGACAGGTGTAGACAGGTGTAGACGGGTGTAGGCAGGTGTAGACGGGTGTAGGCAGGTGTAGGCAGGTGTAGACAGGTGTAGACGGGTGTAGGCAGGTGTAGACGGGTGTAGACAGGTGTAGACGGGTGTAGGCAGGTGTAGACGGGTGTAGGCAGGTGTAGACAGGTGTAGACAGGTGTAGACGGGTGTAGGCAGGTGTAGACGGGTGTAGACAGGTGTAGACGGGTGTAGGCAGGTGTAGACGGGTGTAGACAGGTGTAGATGGGTGTAGGCAGGTGTAGACGGGTGTAGGCAGGTGTAGACGGGTGTAGGCTGTACTTCTGCTGAATCACACATAGATTAAATGGAGCTCTGACTGCGCAGGTGTGGCCACTGCATCACATTAGTCACATAAACATCACAATCGCACATCTGTCCATCCATCTGTGCCACGCCTCCCTCCAGGCCCATAAGTCAGTCTGAGCCATGCTACAATTCCCACAGTGCCCAGGGGAGTTGTCTCACTCATTCTCTCTGGAATATTAACTGTGTACACCTGTTCTTCGTTGCCTTATCTCTGAAGGGTTTCTGTCAGTGCAGGATGAAGGTTTGCCCTGTGCACTCAGAACACCGAGAGCGGCTCACTGTCTTGTGTTCTCCATTTTGCTGTTGGTTTCTGGTTTTCCTCTATTCTCTGGGTTTGGGTTTTTCCTCTCGGGTTTGGCAGTTTTATATCTGCATGTTCCTCTGGATTTGACCTGGTTCCACCACATGCCTCACATTCCTTCGCTTTCATTTAGTTTGCTTTGGAAATCTGTTTCTGGTTTAGACTCTGGCCTGTCATTTAACTGTATTACCGAACCAGCCTTTATAAAAAAATTATAAAAGCCTTTATAAAAAATTCTTTTTAAAACAACCTTTACCGTAAGCACCTGGCTGACTGTGACCCATCAAGTGCTCAGGCTGTGCTACCCCGAATGAAGCTCTACACCACAACACGGTAACCTCAAAGGCACCGGTCACCAGTGTGAGCATGATCACTGCTGGGAGCTACAGCTATGCCGGTGATGCCAGCTGTGTGTTCTGCATTCTTGTTCTCGCTTCCCTCGTTTTGTGTTCTAGAATGTTCTGGCACCTTGTGTTCTGTCCAGTAAAGACTCCAGTGCCCTGTCGTTCCCAGCACAAGGGGCTATACTCCTTCACTTCCGGGCACTGGTGCTGGGCTTGGCCAGACGTACAACAAGGAAACAGGCTGGAATATACACAAACGGGGGCAAACGTGCAAAGGCTAGAACAGCACGAGGCTGACACTAACAAACTGAGTAACATCGAGCAGCAGCAAAGAGCAGAAAACACTGGGTTTAAATAAGCTGACTAACAAGGGAAGAAACAAGGAACAACTGATGACAATAACAAGAGGCGGAGAACTAAACCAGGGGTGTAAATAACAAAACCAAAACAAACAGCACATGGAGTCTTGAGAACCAGGAAGCACACTCCAAAACACAGGTAATCAAGGAGATAGAGGCTAGGGACAGGCAAGCCAGACAGAACCAACATAACTGGGACTTGAAGAGTTAATAACTTCATTAATTTAGTCTTATGACCTAATATACAGTGTCTACTATAACAGGGCTGTGTCCTTGCCAGTATGCTGTGGTGGCTCAGCCTGTGGTGTTTTGGTTAGCTTGTCTTTCAGCACACCTCCATGGGGTTCTGGGTTCTGACTCATTGCTCACACCTCCTGGGCTGCCATGTCATGTCATTGTATCGTCTTCTTATCTGCTTGGTTATTATCATCTTCTCATTATATCACCATTCAGATTTGAAGCCAGTGCAGGAGGGTGTGAAGCTTTTTAGGTGAGAGTTTTCACCCTGATCCCCACGCTCTCAAACTCCCCACGCTCTCAATCTCCCCACGCTGTAAAACTCCCCACGCTCTCAAACTCCCCACGCTCTCAAACTCCCCACACTCTCAAACTCCCCACGCTCTAAAACTCCCCACACTCTCAATCTCCCCACACTCTCAATCTCCCCACGCTGTAAAACTCCCCACACTCTCAAACTCCCCACGCTCTCAATCTCCCCACGCTGTAAAACTCCCCACGCTCTCAAACTCCCCACGCTCTCAATCTCCCCACACTCTCAAACTCCCCACACTCTCAATCTCCCCACGCTCTCAAACTCCCCACGCTCTCAATCTCCCCACGCTCTCAATCTCCCCACACTCTAAAACTCCCCACGCACTCAAACTCCTCACGCTCTCAAAGACCCCACACTCTCAAACACCTCACACTCTCAAACTCCTCACGCTCTCAAAGACCCCACACTCTCAAACTCCCCACGCTCTCAAACTCCCCACGCTCTCCCCAGCTGCCAGTGTAAGAGCTCCAGTGCACTAGTGTTGGCTGAAATGTCAGCATGATAAATCTAACCTTTACAGGGCCTCTTGGCTTCTGCCAACCTGTGTACTCGGATTAATAATCAGATCTATCACAGGGTTTGAGAGTAATCTCTGTCAAAAGCAGCAGCCATAAATCCTGACACGCCATGTAAGTGGGCCCCATAAATCTACGTTAAAAGTTGGGCCTCGTATATATTTCTTTGCCTTCTCTGTCTCTCTCTCTTCCTCCCCCCCATCTCTAATTTTTTTCAGTAAAGCTGTGAGGCTGGTGCAGTGAATCTCAGCTTTAAAACCCCCTTCCTCCTCCTCCTCCTCTCTGGCTCTGTGTGTACTCAAGAGCCATCATTCACTATCGCTGAGGATGTGTGTGTGTGTGTCTGTGTGGTTGTGACAAGATAAACAGTGATACTAGTCCCACACAACAAGAGAAGTACACACGCTTCAGCCACCCAGTGGTTCACCTTTCTCTCAACATCCACAACTTTGAGCGTTCAGATCCACTGCTGGAAAAGTCCGTCTGAGAACCTGCACACTGCTTGTGTTCATCCACAATGCACTGCGGTCCTGACATGTGCATGGCTGTGCATTGCTGCTAAGAGGGACCATTGAAGCATCACTTAAAGATTCCCTGGCATGCGAGAGTGATGCCATTTCAGAGCTTTGCTGAATCTATGACGTACCATTCCAGGAGGAAAGCAGAGGTGTGTGTCGTGAGCAGTGGAATCACGCACTCTTTATCCCCTGTGGACAGGAGCAGCACTTATTCATAGTAAATGTCCTTGACACCTTGAAAAGCAATGGAAATCATCAGAATGATTGTGATTTAAAAAGCTGGATGCTGGTACACTCCTTAATAGCTCAGTCTTTATGCTGGAGTTTGGACTAAATAGCTCAGTCTTTATGTCGGGGTTTGGACTAATGTGCTTCTCACTGTATCCCAACACTCCCCTCAAACCAAACCTGATCATTTTGGAACATCTGGAACATTTGACCCACTTTGATGATCTTCTCTGAAGACCACCGCATTTTCTCGAGCAGCCTTAAAGAAGCAGTGAGCAGTGATGATATCAAGGACAGAGGAACCAGTGAAGTCATTTCAAATGGCGTGATGGCTCAGATGAATCTGTCTGGGTCCTGCCTGGGAGACGGCTAACTGAGTCCTCCTCTGATTGATTGGAGTCATAGGAGGAGGAGCATGTGCAGAGACACACGTGCCTGCCGGACGAGTGTGAGCCACTTAGGCCCTACTAGGCGATCACAGATGGCATTTATTAAGGCTCATTGTTGAGGATGAAGAGATGGATGGAAGACGTCCTACTGCAGGTAATCTGATTATGAATCCATTAATAAAACATCACTCATTAAGCACCATAATCAATCTCAGAGTGGGGTGATCTGCACTGGATTCATCATCGCAGCATGTGGCTGTGTGTGTGTGTGTGTGTGTGTGTGTGTGTGTGTTTCAGTATAAGAGAGGGAGAAAGAGCACTTCTATTTTTTGATAGAGAACTGAATACCATTAATCATGAAAATAAGTGTTCACTAAAAAAAGGAAAATGTATAAAGAGTCAATATGTTTTCCTGACAGCTCTGCTCTCACTGTAAGAGTCTCTTTGATCGTTTTCAGACAGAGATTTAAACGTGCTTCTTTGAGTGTCATCTACCAGGCACAGTAATATCCAAAGTGTAGATCCGAGAACAATGAAACCTGTGAAGTGGGTATAAACACCTCCTCCAACCTGTATAGCCATACACACACCTCTGTCTCTGCCTGATTTATAATGTCTCAAATGATCGGTTATGTTCAGAGCAACAGAGAATTGCAGATTATTATTAGCTAAAAGTAGTTTTTTTCATAAAACTATATCGATTTTTTTTATGTTTGTCAAGCTAGGAATGTATTTTATGACCAAGGCATGCTTCTGATGCTAAGAGCCTGGCTTGCCTTTATCCAGAAGGTTGTGTACCTGCGGCTTTTGCACGTGTCTCCACACTCACTCACTTGGATTGTCATTTACACAGCCAGCATTCCTCATGAATTAAACTAACGCACAAACTAAAATAAAGCAAAAGCTGAGAATATTTACTTGTAAATGAAATGCAGCCCATTATCTGTGGGACAAAATATAAAAGAAATGTATAATACATGTTTAAAAATGACAGAAAAACTGCAAGACTTTCTCTTCCTATGTTCCTCTCTACTTCTTTCTCCTTCTCAGTTTCTCTCTCTCATTCTCTTTCTCTTTCTTCATGGCAGAAGTGCCTTCAATTCTTGCCAGTCGGTCTGGAAGCCCCTTATCACTCCCCGTACTAAGTAAAGTACTTAAAATGTTTAATTACTCTGTGTCTGACGCTTTTTGGGACTGTAAGCGCTACAGGACTGTGACTGATTTTCCTCCGGGAGCTGCTGTGTGTTGGTCTAAAATTCACTCGTGTCTCATCTCTCTCTTTCTATCTCGTCTCTGTTTCTCTCTTTGTACTGAATGTTCCCAAAAGCTGTTCTTTTCCTGCTGAAGACAGAGCGGACTGGATCGTTGATTAAGGAGATTTCAGGCGCACGAGCGGAGATGAAGAGAGAGGCAGGGAGACAGATCGATACTTGTTCCTGAGTTGTCGTGTGGCTCTGGACTCTGCTGAAGATGAGTGATGATTCGAACCAGATCCTTCTCACCAACGCTCACACGCACATTTTCCGGGGCCAGAAGACTTTCTCCACAGAGCCAATCAAACCTAGCAGGAGAAATGCACTCCGGCAGGTGGGGATGACCTTTGACACTGTGCAAGCATCTGCAGATTTGTGTGTGAGGACAGAAAGAGAGACAGAATGAGGAAAGGAAGAGAGACAAAAGGGAGATAAATGTGCACAAAATGTACTAAAAGAATTCCTGATGTCACAACCCCCCCCCCAAAAAATGTAATCACTTAGAAAGTGATTCTGAACATTTGATTACTTCTATTTTCTAAATTTCTAAATGAACCACAATAAATGACAAAAACAAAAGAGAATAGGATTGACCTAAATTCTACAGAAACCCTGATAAAAGAAAATTCCTCTGTAATGACATGACCGAAGAGGCGCGAGATTATTGTTTATCACCTGAATCTGCAATTTTTCCAGTATTCTTAATCAAAACCACATCACACAGCACGTAAAATACAGCACATCGCACAGTGCATAAAATACAGCACATCAAACAGCACATCACACAGCACGTAAAATCCAGCACATCACACAATGCGTAAAATACAGCTAATCACATAGCACATAAAATCCAGCACATCACACGAGTCTTAAAATACAGCACATCACACAGCATATAAAATACAGCACATCACACAACATGTAAAATACAGCACATCACACAGCACGTAAAATACAGCACATCACACAACGCGTAAAATACAGCACATCACACAATGCGTAAAATACAGCACGTAAAATACAGCACATCACACAACACGTAAAATACAGCACATCACACAGCGCGTTAAATACAGCACATCA